>NC_086172.1:142219180-142256680 GCF_023053635.1 Elgaria multicarinata webbii | reverse complement strand
GAGCACCTTTTATCAGCTTAGGCTGATATACCAACTGTGCCCTTATCTGGACAGAGATAGCCTAGCTACAGTTATCCATGCTCTGATAACCTCTCGTTTGGACTACTGCAATGCGTTATACGTGGGGCTGCCTTTGAAAACGGTCCGGAAGCTTCAGCTGGTACAAAACAGAGCAGCACATTTACTGACAGGGACTGGCCAATGAGACCACATCACACCAGTCCTTTTCCAGCTTCATTGGCTGCCAGTCCAGGTCCGGGCCTAATTCAAAGTGCTGGTATTAACATTTAAAGCCCTAAACGGCTTGGGGCCAGGCTTTCTGAAGGAACGCCTTCTCCCATATGTACCTGCCCGGACCCTAAGGTCATCCTCAGGGGTCCTTCTCCGTGAGCCCCTGCCAAAGGAAGTGAGGCAGGTGGCTACCAGGAGGAGAGCCTTCTCTGCTGTGGCACCCCAGCTGTGGAATGAGCTCCCTAAAGAAGTTAGCCTAGCATCTACACTATACTCTTTTAGATGCCAGGTGAAGGCATCAATGGATTCCTGCATTGAGCAGGGGGTTGGACTCGATGGCCTTGTAGGCCCCTTCCAACTCTGCTATTCTATGATTCTATGATCCTTTTATTTTCTCAGCATTTAAAGTCTATTAACTTAATTTTAACTTTGCTGTTTTAAATTTGTATTTTAAATTTGCATTAAATTCTGCATTGTTGCTCGATTTTATACTGCTTGTGTTTTTATATTGTATTTTATATTATGCTTTTAGACTGTTTTATATTTTGAGTGGTTTCCATTGTTTTAATTTTTGTAAACCGCCCAGAGAGCCTTGGCTATCGAGCGGTATAAAAATGCAAAAAATAAATAAAATAAAATAAAAAATAAATGTTTTATTCAGAATTAGGTTCCACTCTGCTCAATGCAGCTTACTCCCAGGTAAGTCTGCATAGGATTGTTGCAAATCAGTAAGTCCCCACTTTGGTCATGCCTCTGCCAGAACTCACTTGGAACAAGTTACAACATTCACTCAGCCTCCTATGAGCAATGTGAGGATAATACTGACCTGCCTTTCAAGATTACTGTAAAAATTATAACAATATAATGTATATGTAGTGCTTCCACTGAAGAATACCAGAAGGAACTACATAACTTGATGAAGTATTTTCCCACTGATGTGCAAACCAAATTCTGCCTTGTCACAACTCAGGAGCCTCTACCAGGCCTTTTCCATCTGCTATCCAAAATACACAACTCAGGTAATCCTTGGCACCCCATTGCTTCGGGCATTGATACTATCACAGTTGGGATGTCTGGCTATATGGAGTCCATTCTCAGACCAGTATGCCAAATTACATTTGGAATACCACTCACTTTGAGAGGAAACTACAATCCATTGACAATCTCCCGGGAAACACCATTCTAGCTACCATGGATGTTGAGAACTGCACTATGAATGATCACTGTGACATGTGATAGTCAGTAGCAGGAGTTTCTGCATTTAACTTCCTTCTGATCTCACTGACTACAATTCCTATCCCCACTGCACTCAACATCACAATATTTACAGCTGAAACTCTCCAGAATGCTCCATGCACCTGATGAAGTGGGCTATAGGGCATGAAGGTTTATGCCAGAATACATTTATTAAACTGTAAGGAGCTACAAGACTCCTTGTTATTTTTATGTAACTACTACATCATAGGTAGGCAATGTGGTGCCCACGGTCACCAGTGCACCCTTTTGCTGCCCATTCCAAGCGCTCCCACCCCCACCCTCCCAATTTCGAAAGCTCATTTAGAGTTCTGTCTGGTTCTGACTGAAACCCAGAACGGATTTACAGGCCCACTGAACTAAGCAATAGACTTGCTGTCCTCCCAGTGGCTGGTATGGGTGGGCGGGGTTACAGTAAGTAAGGATGGTGAGCATTCAGTGATTTGCGGTCCAGGAGGGGCTGACAGGGGAAGGCCTACTTTCCACAAAAGGGGTAGTCCTGATCTTTAAGATGCCACTCTGAAGGCATAGAGTG
Organism: Elgaria multicarinata webbii; assembly: GCF_023053635.1. Classification (NCBI taxonomy): domain Eukaryota; kingdom Metazoa; phylum Chordata; class Lepidosauria; order Squamata; family Anguidae; genus Elgaria; species Elgaria multicarinata. The sequence continues at coordinate 142,254,660 of NC_086172.1, read as the reverse complement.
CTTCACCTGATATATATTGCCTGGCTAGTTGCTGGCATAGGTTAGTTGCCCACCCAGGTGTTTTCCCTTTGCGGATTTTTAATAAACATGGCTCAAATTTTACGCCATAAACGTAAATGTATCTTTATTCCATCCCTACATTCACCTGCAAATGCCTTACTCTGTGTCCGGCTTGCCTGGCTGCAGGGAGGCCATTGCAGGGGTGCGAGGGAGGAGGGATGTGGGCAACACCTTGGGTGGTCACAATATGGTGTGACAGGCTGGGGAGGGCCTCCTCACAAGGCAATTTCAGCCTGCGGGGGCCCTTCCTTCAGCCTCTTTTCGACGTGGCTTCTTCCCCGTATGCAGTGTGGGTTCTGCTAGTTGCCCTTCTGGGTCTGAGTAGGAATTTATGGCTCCTACTCCGGTTGGCTGTGGACTATGAGTCTTTTTACCTACTTCAGACTGTAAGTTGGGGTGGGAATATCTATGGGGTAAATCTGGATAAGTTTACTTGTTTTGGTTAATTTGGTCACATCTGGTTCAGGCAGGCTGGTATGGGAGTGCATTGTTACAGTAAACAGGGATGCTGAGCATTGTGAGGCATTGTTGCTGGTGACAGATGATGCCTAAGGCTTCCCACGTGGGGTTTTGCGCCCACAGTGGGGAGATAGGGATTCCATTTGAGGCCAAATCACCTCACTCATCTGGTGTTTCGCAGCCCAGGAGGGGGTGACAGGGGAAGGCCTACCTTCCCCAAAAGGTGGCAATCTTTAAGATGCCACTCTGAAGACATAGAATGTTTTGCTTGATATATGCCTGGCTAGTTGTCAGCAAAGTTTAGTTGCCTGGCCTGGTATTTTCCCTTTGCAGATTTCTAACAAATGTGGACTGGATTTAACACCATAAACCTGTGTCTCATCTCTTTATTCCACCCCTCCTTTCACCTTCAATGAATTTACAGCCCCATTTAAATCAGAGCCACCAACCTCCACTGCATCTGGTCTAATCTTGTCTAAGCTGACTGGAAGTGGCTCTCTTCATCAACCTACCTGGAGATGTCAGGGATTGAACCTGGGACCTTCTGCATGGAAAGCAGGTGCTCAACTCCTGAGCTTTGGTCCAAGGAGGATAACATGCTATTGCTTAGCAACATTCCCACTTGAAATTTGCATTGGTAACATCTATCCAGATGGGAATAAAACCTAATGATAAGGAAAAACCCAGGATGAAATATAGTGGTGTCATCAGATGAGGATTCTGAGTCCTTGAGATGGAAATCAGGTGCTGAACTCCTGATGATTGCACCACTGTGGATTGTACTTTCTGACTCCTCCCCATGTAAGAGAGCTCCTTGCAAGCACAGCAGGGAGAAGGCTGGGGAGAGAACCTTCCTCCCCAGTGTCATCGTCATCATCATCATCATCATCAACATCTTCTTCTCTAGCCAGCCAGTGGCCATGATATGGGACTTCCAGTCCAACATGTCTGGAAGGCGCCAGTTTGGGGAAGGTTGATCTAAAACATAGCTTTGGAAGAACCCTTTTGGCCTGAATTAATTTCATTTACTGATCCTACGCATTTTCTTGGGGCTGTTCTAAATTTTCCCTTGGGTTGTTTGATACTGTTAATTTTTTTAAAAAATACTTGTTTTTAAATTCATTATAAGCTAACTTGCAGCACTTGGCAGAATAGTGGGATATAAATGGTTTTGCTAAATACGTAAATGCATTTATCAAATAAATAAGGTCAAATATCAAATAAATAAGGAAGATGATGGTTTCTAAGATATGTAGTTTATTACACATTTATGGGAGCAGCAGTTTGAAGACTGAGTGGGCACAGTGGGTATGGTTTTGATTTGTTGCCAATCATTATGCAAATGCAATATAAATACAACTTTGCACTATGGCCAACCAGGCAAGTGGGCTTCACAGTTGACAGAGTTAATAACCCAGAGCAAGCACACACCAAATTGACTGTTGCAATACTTTAAGGGAAGAATTTTGAGTGAAACACAATAGCGAGACACTGTCAAATAATTTAGTGAAGTGCTGCAATGTATTTCTGAACAAAGCAAGAGTGACTTTTTAATATTCACTAATTCCCAAACAAATAATAATGATAGAGAAATATTAAAATAAGCATTTTATTAGTTTCGTTTCATTTCTTAATTACTCAAATTCAGTTTACCAAATTATTGCAGTGTGAAGTGCTTAGAGGCAATGCTTACCATTAACAGGATTATTTACATGTAATCCCTCCCTCCCAAGGGGTATGAATGAACTGATCGTTTGTGAGTCCTGATTTATGCTCTGTAACAATACCAGATGAATGAAATGTAATTGTTGGTGGAAGAGTAATACAGTATGAAGCTATGACTGAGCAGTAAAATGACTTTGTGTGTGAACTCTTTTTAAGCATGTAAACCTAAGCACAACTGCTTGCCAGAATTGTTTGTTTGAAATTGAAATATGCTTAAAAGGTTACCCCTCGTTTACTCACATTGAAGACCATTTTTAGATATTTTACTTTGACAATTGGGCTGATTGAGTTGACAGACAACCAGCTTTTTTCTATTACTCTGCCAAATTGGTACCAAACAGCACAAGGCAAGTTGCTAAGCTAAAACAGTATAAGAAGAGCCATGCAGGATCAAGACTATCTAGTCAAGGGTCCATCTAGTCCAGCACTCTGTTCAAACAGTGGCCAACTAGCTGTCGACCAGGAACTCATAAGCAGGATATGGGTGCAACAGCACACACATCCCATCCATGTCCCCTAGCAACAAGTGTACATAGGCTTGCTGCCTCTGATACTAGAGGTACCACACAGCCATCAGGACAGGTAGCCATTGATAGCCTTCTCCTCCAAGAATTTGTCCAATCCCCAGGATTTAGTATTTTGAGAGAGGAAGAAAAATGTCTCCCTATCCACATTCTCCGCACCATTCATAATATATACACCTCTATCATGTCTCTCCTTATCCTCCTTTTTTCCAAGCTAAACAATTCCTGCTATTGTAATCTTCCCTCATACAGGAGATGCTCCAGCCCCTTGATCATTTGCAGTTGCCCTTTTCTGCACTTTTTCCAGCTCTATGATATCTTTTTTTAGGTGTGGTAAACAAATCTGTACACAGTATTCTAAATGTGGTTGTATCATAGATTTTCATAAAGGCAGCATGATACTGGCAATTTTATTCTCAATTTGCCTTCTTTACAGCAACTGCAAGCTGGGTTAACATTTTCATCGAGCTGTCCACCACAACCCCAAGTTCTCTTTCTTTGTCGGGAACTGCCTGCTTGGATTCCATCAGTTTATACAAGAAGTTGGGGTTTTTTGCCCCAACATGCATCACTTTACACTTGCTTACATTGAACCACACTCGCCATTTGGATGCCCATTCTCCCAGTTTGGAGAGATCCTTTTGCAGCTCTCATAATCCCGTTTTGTTTTAACCACCTAAAAACGAAGGCTATGATATAAGGAGTATGCTGCCATATTAGGGATGTTGTGAAACAACATTCCATTCTTAATTAATTAATACAGCATTTATATGGCTTTTATATCCTTCCAAGCAAGTGATTGTGGTTTTGCACTAAATCGCGTTTCCTTTTTATACAATGCATTATGTTGTTTTGTTAAAATGGATGTAACTCTTTTAAGAGATTAGATGTAACTCTGTAAATCTGTGAAAAATGTATCATGGTATAGTGTACAAGCAGGAGGGAGAATGTAAGGCAGACAAAGGAATATGGGGAAGAAAGTAAGCTTCTCCATACAGTATGTAACTTTTGTCTTTTCTGTTGTTGAAGGTGGTCCTTTATTTCTCCAAGACATTTATTTTGATAACTTTTGGGCTGATTTGCTAAAAGATATGCTATGGTGATGCAGTTGGGAGCACCATTCTGTTGCCCATCACCCCAAGATCCACGTCAATATTACACAAAAAAACCTTTGGTGTAGCTTAGGGCCTAATTACATGCGATGTTAAATGCATCACTTACAGTGATGTCAGGGTTAAAAAGCCTAAAACAAAGCAACCTCCCTCCCCAATTAGGGTGGGGATAACAGTACATTAAAAGGGGAGATTTTTCCTCTCCTCCCCAGTCATGATAAAAAAAGATCTCCCCTGCAGTGCTGAAAATAGCATTGGGGGTGGGGGAAGCTCCCATTATTGCCAACGAGAGCTTCTTCCCCCTATCACTATTTGCAATGTCTGGGAGGACCAATTTTGTTCAGTATCACAGGAGATAGAAGAGTTAAGCCTCCGCACCCTATGTGCTGCAGTACCAATCTGGATCAGCATCCTTCATGCTCAGATTTAATTTTTTAAAAAACCGTCCTGTTATTGTTGCAAACAACACATTTAACAATGGCCCGTAAGAGGCGGTAATGGCAGGCAATTGTTTATTTACTTAATAGTTGATAGATAAAACAAACAAATGAGCTAAAGGCTGGACTATTATTAATCCTATATAGAAATATTGCCAGGGATGATTACTTCACAATAGCAACATATGGAATATTTATTGCTAGATCTGGAGTCAGTGATATCAAAAATGGTGAGTACAGGGGGGAATCCGCACGTCGTACCGAGACCGCTTCTAAGCGACCCCAGTGTGGCCCCAAAGCGATCGTGTAACTTGCCTGGAGAAGACACGAGGAAGAAGCATCCTTGCCGCCGCTGCCACCCAACTCCCTCCTCGCCGGCCGGCGAGGAGAGCTCGGCTGAAGAAGGCGGAGTGGAGAGCGAAGAAGCTCTCTACCCCACCTTCTTCCCCCGAGCTCTCCGAGCCGGCCGGCGAGGAGGGAGTTGGGTGGCAGCGCCGGCAAGGACATTTCTTCCTCGTCTCTTTTACAGGCAAGTTACACGATCGTTTTCGGGGTGCACTGGGGGCGGATGGAAGCGCCCTGAGAACGACATGCGGATTCCCCCCTGGGAAGCAAAAAAATAAATAAATGAATAATTCTGTATCACATTGCCAGTCAATAAAGTTGATGCCCCCCTATTTAATTCACAAATGCATCTAGATTCTGCACTAAAAACACGTTAGGGAATCTGTAATGAAAGGGCAAAAATTAGGAGAAGTACTGCTTAATTGTTTCAATCCACAGAAATACACTTATGGAAAGGAAATATTCGTAATCACTTGTTGTGCAACAAGCCTCATGTAGCTTTTCTACGAAAAGATAACAGGAGAACATTATGTGGCAGGTGAGAGTATTATATTGGTATTTGTTGACTAATGTATATGCTTCTCTGGAGTTATAGATATTTTTAATACCATCTTTTTAACTTCTTAGTCACTACATAGCTTGACTGAATATTGATTGTTTAAAAAGAAGTTTCCTGTTCTCGGGATTCATGAAACATTTTGGTCAGGTTTGAGGGAAGCCAATTCCCAAGTCATGGCAGGATCAGAGCAGAAGAGAAGGAAGTGCAGGGATCCAAGGTGGAGGTTGCCAAAAGTGCAATCAAAATAAATACTGAGAAGGAGCTTGAGCAGCAGGTCAATTTGGGTAAGCAGTCTGTAGGGACCGAGGCCAAAATAGAAGAGAGGCAGACAGTACTGTACTCAACTGACACACGGGTAGGCTGTCAGATTGAAGAGGAAGAGCAGACTCTGAAAATTTAGAGTGGACAGTCCTAAAATGTAGAGTGGACAGTCTCCGCTGTGGCACCCCGGTTGTGGAATGAGCTCCCCAGAGAGGTCCGCCTGGCGCCTACACTGTACTCCTTTCGTCGCCAGCTGAAGACCTTTTTATTCACTCAGTATTTTAACACTTAATTTTAACTTAAATTTAAATTATACTGTTTTAACTCTGTATTTTAAACTTATATTAATTTTGCTGCGTGGTTTTATCCTGGTTGTGCTTTTTTTTTTCTATTTTTTTTCCTGGTTGTGCTTTTTATACTGTATTTTGTATTTGTGTTTTTAACCTGTTGGTTGTTTTATGATGGTTTTAATTTTTGTGAACCGCGCAGAGAGCTTCAGCTATTGGGCGGTATAAAAATATAATAAATAAATAAAATAAATAAATCGCTGGTCCAAACAGTCAAGCTAAGGGGGCAATGGTGAGGTGTGTGTGTGAGTGGGGAGGCTTTACAAAATTTACAATCCCCATCCCTGAATCCTCCCAATTTGAGCCAAATCATGCCATCTTTCAAAAGGTAGGGAGACCAGCCGCACTTCGATGCCCTACTCCATAACACAAACACTAATTGGTTCCTTCCATTCTGCAACTGACTGCGGATGTTGACTCATGTCATGCTAAGCCACCCTGAGAATAAGCCAACATGGGTTGGTTGTTCATATGCTAACCCGACAGATGATCGGGTGCTCTATGGCTTTCCATGGCTTGTTTTCCCCTCTTGGGACTCATCTACACCAAGCAGAATATTCCACTATGAAAGTGGTGTGGAAGCAGTATATAAAAGGCAGGAGCCACACTACTGCTTCATCGTGCACTGACAATTGTTCGGGCCCCTTGACACATACCATAAACCACTTTCATACCACTTTCATAGTGCTATGTCCTGCTCGGTGTAGATGTGACATGGGCCCCAACAGTTGTCAGTGCACTTCAGCACCACTATAAAGCAGTCGTGTGGCTCCTGCCTTTTATATACTGCTTTCATACCACTTCCATAGCGGAATATCCTGCTTGGTGTAGATGAGCCCTCGGTTTTCCTCAGTCCTCCTGCCAGCTCCCAGCATGTATCCCAGGCACCATTAAGGCAGAACTGCTTGTTTCCTCAGTCCCTATGTCAGTACCCTTTCTGCAATTAGTCCACTGTGGTTGGCAGTTACCGAGGGCACATCCCCCACAACTGCATCAGATCGCCAAATATAATTAATTTTCTGAGTTGTTATGAATGTGGTGATGCACCTACAAACTTCTTTTTTAAAAAATGGAGTTTTGCATAAGTGTGCAACTGTGAACTATTTAGTCCAGCACACCAATACCCCCTCTTGTCAATGTTCGTGTCAATTTGATCCTCCACTTCAAAACTTGCCCTGCTGGTGAACACCTGTTTTAAAAAAGGCTGCTTCATGTACTACGAATTACACCACCTAAAAAGCTCGTTCTCCTGCAGCTGCCAGCCACTTTCAGCTCCACCTGCCCCACCTTCATGCTTCCCCCCTCCTCCACTGATCTCTATTGTTAGCTGTCAGATACATACATGGGTTACAGAGCAGGGAGTGAGGGGGATCGGAAAAGATACGCAAATTGTTGGTAAAGATGCACAAATGTCAAGGCAGACAAGTGAGGGGGATCGTTAACTATACTCAGATTTCAAGGCAAAGCAGTAAAGCTGAGGGGGCACAGCACCTTGCCCATATTTACCAAGTCAAGATAAATATGTCAAGTTTAAAGTTGGGCGCATGATATAGAAATAACATAATAAAAAAGTAAATAACATAATCCAATAGTTAAAGTTACAAAATATCCATAAGACAGCAACTTTTAAGACCATCAGAATCAAAATGCAAACCAGTTAAACACTAAAGTTCATTGGAAAAAAATTGTCTTCAAAGTCATTTGAAAAAGGGAGAGAGAGCGAGAGTCAAAAGGGCCATCAGGGAAGGGAGCTTCGGAGCTTAAGCGCTCCTCTGGGTAGCCCCCGTCCCACGTACTCAGCAACTTCAGATGGAGGTGGGTCATGGAGCAGAACTTCCCCAGAGGATCTCAGCTAGTAAACAGGACAATGTGGGAGAAAGCAGTCCATTAAATTACCTGGTTCCAAGCCATTTTGGATTGCAAAGGTCATTACCAGAATTTTGAGCAGGGCATCGAAACAAAAAAGTTGCTGACGGATATTGGACAAAATCAGAGCAACCAACCCATGGTAGAATTCTGTATCAGTTTTGGTTTCCAAGTATTTTTCAAAAGCAGTCTGTCGTAAAGCCCACTGCAATAATCTAAACTGGATGCAATGGAAGTATGTGTCACAGTGATCATAACTGTCTTTTCCAGAAAAGGCTACACCTGGTGCACCAGCTGACACTGTGCAAATGCAGATATGGCCACAGCAGCAACCTGGGTCTGAAAGGTCAATGCTGGATGCAGAAGTACATCCAGAGTGTGGACCTGTCTTTCAGTAGGGGAACCTGTTCACCAACTGTTCACCAACTGAACACCATTCCCAGATTGAGTTCCCCACAGATCGACATATTTCTTTTCTTGCCTGGACCAAGTCAGTTCGTTGGTCCACATCTAGCACATTATAGCTTCAAGACAACTGTTCAAGATTTCTGCTGCCTTCTTGGAACCAGATGAAAAGGAGAGATAAACTTGGGTGTCATCCGCATACTGATGGCACCTTATTCCAAAACCCCAGATGACCTCTCCCTAGGTGACATATGTGTTGAAAAACACGAGGGACAGATTTGGATGAACCATGAGGTTTAACCCTTTCCTCCTGTGCTGCTGTCCCGACAAAATTGTACAGAGCTGGCATTTGGCATGAGAGGACAGTTCCCACGGGCATCAATAGAAGTTAACATTTTGGGGCAGATGCCACCAATAGAGGCTGGTGGCTCTGATGTCAGTGGGGTGGTTGATCTGTTCCAGGTTTAGGTCAGAAACAGACAGAACTCTAAAGGAGTTATCCAAGGTGCAGATTTATCACCCTACTAACATCCAAGTCACAAGCCTCCACTGAACACCGCCTTTGTGGGGGATTTTTGTCAGGACTGTAGTGTGAGAGGTAAGGATTTCTGCCCATATACCATGGTCCCAATCTTGATTCCCCCCCCCCCCCCGCCATCCCTTCTGGGTGTTATTTACAGGGTTTTTTTTAAAGATTCTCTGCAACCACAACATTTTTTTAACATGAGTAGTATGGACTTAAACTGGTCCTTCCTCTGAGCAAAAGAAAAGTAATTCAGGCACAAATGATATCCAGCAACCAGAGAAGTAAGATTGATGGTGTGGGGAGAGTCAAATACCAATAAAAAGCTAAACAAATCAACAACCTTTGTGAGTTATTAATTGTAAGCCAAAAGAGTTGCCATATGAATACTAAGACTCTTATCTGTTTAAGAATGTTTTTCTTATCATGTGACACTCTCTCTAATAACTAGGAGCTATTTATTGAATGTAGGTGCTGGTTTGGCACTTTAGTTATTCTGCTTCACTTGTGTAAATTCTGGGCTTCCAAATGGCATAGAAACTAATTCCCTTGAAATGCATCCACTCCAAAGTTATGTTTGTTTGGAAATAGGATATAGATAATGACATATGGGACACTGACAAATGATTCAGTGTGCCTGTGTGGTGCTCACAGTTAACATACTATTGCTGCAATCACATTTTTAAATTAAATTATTAAGCATCAAATCTCAGATTAATTGACTTCAGAACTTGGATTTGAATTTGTCAAGCTGAGCAGACATTGCTTGATTTTGTATCACACTTATCCCAATTATAAATCATCATCCTGTTGCCAACAAATCACTGCAGTCCACTTTGAGCAGTCTGAAATACACTCATTTTGCAATAACTCTTGCCTTGTTCTGCATTCAGAATGGACATTTAGAAAAGGAAATATATGTTAGCATATGTTGCAATCTGACTTTCTCAAACATTACATAGAACAGGAGAAATAAACTTACTAGAGAAGTACACTTCTCTGCTTTTATTTTACACCTTAATTTTCATTTTAAATTAATAATAAATGGCTTTGTGAAAGATGTGCTGAGAGAGTTGAAAACGTTGTTGACAGAAGCTGGGCATTTGGAAGACAGCTAGAGTTCTATGGCCATATTCCATGGCGATAGGTTATGAAGGATAGAAGAAGGGTTGGAGTCACCAGCAGATAGGGTCAGTACACTCAGATGCTCCACTTCTATAGCACACAGATACTGCTGTTCATTGCAAGCTTTGTTTTTAAAGAAGTTGACAATACCCCCAACATATTCATGGATCAGGCCAATAGCACAGTGCTAGGAGAGGTTGCCTGGGGGGATGGAGCATCATCAACATGCACATGAGACTCAACTCTACCTCCCCTTGTTATCAAATGCAGGTGAGGCAGCGGCTAGCCAGAACTGGTGCTTGGACTCAGTAATAAGATGCATAAACTGAAACTCAATCCCGACAAAATGGATATTCTGTTAGAGGTGGCATCCGGTTAAGTGGCATTCAACCTGCTTTAAATGGGGTTGCACTCACCCAGAAGAAGGATGTTTGTAATCTTGGGGTGCTCCTACATCCAGTTCTGTCACTTAAAATCCAAGTGGCCTCAGTGGCACGAAGTGCCTTTCATCAGTTTTGGCTGATATGCCAGTTACGACCGTACCTGGACAGAAATATCCTGGCAGTTATCCGTGCAGCAGTAATCTCCTGTCTGGATTATTACAATATGTTATATGTGGGGCTACCTCTGAAGATGCTTTGGAAACTTCAGTTAGTGTGGAATAGAGCAGTGAGGCTGCTGAATGGGACTTGTTATTTCAATCATATTATTTCAGTACATTGTCACATGTGCTGAATACTTCAGTGCATTGCCAACTGCACAGTCAGTTTCAAAGTATTTGTGCTGACCTTTAAAGGACAAATAAAAGGAAGTACTTCATACACCTATGGAATTAGCTTCTACGAAATGTAGTGATGGCCACCAATTTGGACGGCTTCAAAGGGGGCTTTAACAGGAGAAGGCTATCAATGGCTCCTAGTCCTGATGGTGATATGCTACCTCCAGTATCAGAGGCAGTATGCTTGTATAAACCAGTTCTCTGGGGAACATGGTCTGAAGGGTGATGTTGCACTCACATCCTGCTTGTGGGTTTTCCATGGGCCATTGTGTGAACAGAATCCTGGACTAGATGGACTTTAGTCTGATCCAGCACAGCTGTTCTTATGTTATTATTCCTCTCCCTGCTAGCCTTCCCTGCAAATCTCCAGGGAGAAGGGGGTTGGAGAGGAGGCAGGGCTTGGGAATAAAGGAGGCAAAGACATTGGGATACTGGAGGAATTCAGTCTGTGTGAATTCCAATGCAATCTGATATGCTCCACACCTCCCAGACTAATGTGCTAATCAGAACTTAATTAGCCTCCAAGCTGTGCATTTTGTGGTGTAGTTTTCCCTTCAAAATCACACACATTTAAAAACGCGTATTTCAGGATAAAATATGTCTTTTAGGATACCTGAGAGAGTGTCTTTGCCTTTACCAATCTGCCCAGTCACTGAGGTCATGCTCCTGGTGGTTCCAAGCAAACCTATGCCCTGACTGGAGTCCACCAGGAGAAGAGCCTTGACTGTGGTAGCCCCTTCTCTTTAAAACTCCTTGCCCCTGGAGATCAGGCAAGTGCCAACATTGTGCTGCTTCTGGCACCTCCTGAAAGCAACTCTTTTCCAGGAAGCGTTCCTCAGCTGACAAGCCACCATTGTTATTGGTACTTTGCTTTAAACTGAGCATTTTTAATTTGCTCGGGATCAGCACGAGACCATGGAAAAAGTGGGCTCAAGGGGTAGGGTGAGATCCCAGGGAAAGGGAAGGATCATCCCTCCCTGCTTCCGGGATTCCCTGTGTGTCATGTGGACGTATGGGGACGATCCTGGGGATCGCTCTGGGATATCGCCCCATCTAGCTTTGGCCTCTGTTTTGCAAGCATGGAGAGGCAACCAGCACGGTTGTCTCCGCTCAGGCTATGAGGAGGAGGGGCGGTGAGTGTGGTTTCCTGGCTCCCAGTTCAAAGCCCTGTCTATGAGCTCAGAGTGAGTAAAGCAAGCAATCTTATGTCCCCAAAGATGCTGTCTATGGGACATAGGATTGCTCTCTAAGTGTGACTCTAGTTTTATCTTGTTGGAGCCAAGAGTTTCCTGTTACTTTTGTGTTCTTGCTGAAAAGAGAATAAAGTTCTTGACTAGATTTCTTACTGCTATGTCCTCTAACCCTTCCATGACATCCAGTATATGAGAACTATCCAGCGCTCAAAGAATATATATAAGAATGATCACAAATAGTGTTGATGCTTGACTGATTTCATCTGTTTGACCAGCTCATTTTCTACCTTTCATCTGTAGATATTATAAGTTGGGGGGGGGGGGGGAAACTACCACAATTTTCTGTTGCTTCACAAGGCAATAGAAAAGGAAAACTACTAGAAAAAGGTGAAAATATATTATACCTAAAATTGGATTAAAAGCAAATCAAAATCCAACTGTGAATTTATCATTTCAATGAATTTCAATGCATGGTTTAAAATCTGTTCAAAATCTATTTGAAAATGAATATGTAATAATATAGACACATCTCTTTTTATAAGGCAAGTATTGTTGGATGTGTTCTGTGCATTATAATTCATGAACAGAGTAGATGACTATTTGAGAAGTATTAAAATGAGCTGACTTTTCAATACAAGTATCTTGACAATAAGTTTTTCTATTCTTGGCAATTCAGAAACGTAGACAATTGGGCTGGAAAAATAATATGTATTGTAATATTCATTGTACAGTAGAAGTATAGTAAGTGGCAATTCTGGACATTACAAGAGACACAAGGATTATTTTCTGTGATTGCACAGAGAATACTTGGATTTCTTGTGAAGCTTTTGCATTGGAAATGAGATTCATCAGTCTGAACAGGGCAGGGTTAGAGCCCTTAGCAACATGCTTATTTTGTAGAAGGTCACTCAATAATAACTTCCTCTGCCCTCCAAGCTTATTAAGACTGACTGGCATATATTAATGAAAACACCTGATTCTCCAACCATAAAACCCAGACAAAGACTTTATTTTAATATTAAGGAAGGAACCCTTAATTAGCAGGGTTTCAAAAATGTCAGCTTCTTCTATTAGCTGTTCTGGTCCATCAAAGCTATAATCCCTACTGTCAAATTTCATCACATGATAGACAGTTTGCTGGCTGTCTTTTTTTCCTTTAAAAAAAACCCCCTGATCATACTGACTGAAGCTTTTCTTATTTTGCTATCACATTTAACAACTTCTGCATGCATTTCCATGTAGCACTGCTGATTTTACTCCTTTCAAAGTCCACTTGTGTCAGCTAAAAAAGAGAAGAATCTGAGGAAACACAAAATATTACAAGCTGATACACAGTCACATAATTAAGGGCTTTCTGGAAGACTTATTCATAATATTGATTTTTTTTCCTGGTGCATGCAAATGTGGCTCTCTGAAAACATGAAGAAAAAACAAGGGTTCACAGATGAATTTCCATCTTAGACAAGTTACAGAAAAGAAAGAACAAATGTTTGACACATATCTAAGGTTTGAAAAAAAATGCAAAATCTTTACTGCTAGCTAGCCTCTGTGCTAAAGCAATCTATTCAAGTGAGAATTGAGAGCACTTCTCTTCAAATTCAAGAAGTGTTGCATAAAGTGGACATTTTCAAAGTGTTTATATACAGGGTTGTATCCTGCAGTTTCAAAATCAAAACTTTAGATAAACAGGAAAACTGTATGAAAAATAGTTGGGTTGGATGCGAAGGTTGGAACAGTATCCAGACCTTCGGCCATGCAAGGTTCCACCTTACCATTTTGAGTTATTTCCCCCTCACCCTCCTAGTGCAGTCCCCTGCAACATCGGCCTGCTGTTCAGAAGACACCTTCCCGAGAGGTGTCCTGATTATAGGGGAGGAGACAGGAAAAATGGGTTGTACAAGTGGACTTCCACTCACGTAAGCTTTAGATCCAACCACATATTATGTTTTATTATGGTTTTAATTTTTGTGAACCGCCCAGAGAGCTTCGGCTATTGGGCAGTATAAAAATGTAATAAATAAATAAATAAATAAATAAATAAATAAGATTAGGACTACAAAGACTTTATTTTCTATTTTTGGAGGTTTATGTAATTTCATGACTGGTAGTGGTTTTGGTGACCATCACTTCTCTAGTCAAAATATAAAAAGAGTCCTCCTAAGTCAGAACAAAGACCTAGTCCACCATACGGTTTCCCAAAATGGCAAATAAAAGGCCACTGGCCCACAAGCATCCCATAAGAGCAATAGCCCTCTTCTGCTGCTGTTCCCCAGCAACCGGTAGAGAGGCATGCTGCTTCTGATTTTGGAGGCAGTATATATCCATCATGTCTAATATCCATTCATAGCCTTATCAGCCATGAATTCATCTAAACCTCCTTTAAATCCAACTCAGTGGCATCAATGCCCGTTCTCACCAAGGTACCCAGCCCCGCTCATCCCTAGGCATTATGTGAACATAGGAAGCTGCTATGTTCAACTTAGATCATTGATCATCCAGCTCAGATTCTACACTGATTGGCACTGGGGCAGGATCTACACTACTGCTTATAATGGTTTATAATGGTTATGACAACTGTTCAGGCCCAGGACACATTACATATACCATTTTCATAACGTTTTTAAAGTGTTATATCCTGCTTGGTGTAGATCGGGCCAGTGTCTTCAGGGTTCCAGAGAGGAAGCCTTTTTCTAACCTTTCCTGGAGATTCCAGGGATCTGAGTAGTTGGAATGTTCCTAAACATTTCAAAACATTTCAAAACACTTCAGCCGTTCAGTCAATGGCTAGAGTGGGCTCATTTCAGTCAACTGAAGACAAATGTCTTCAAACTAATAGGTACAAGCAATCACTTTGGAGACTGCAGTTCTTCCTCTTCCTCCTCCTCCTCCTCCTCCTCCTCCTCCTCCAGATGTTTCATTTTTAAAGTATCTTATTTGATGGTTGTGGGGTAATTGACAAAATACCAAAATAAGATATAGGAAAAAATTGTGAATAGTTTAGATTGACACTGTAAAGAAGTTGAAAAGTTGAAGGATTGATGGGGTACGATGGTGTTAATATTTTTTTGTTTTATATCTGCAGGCTATTGGTCATGCTGGACTATCTCTTAGGAAGCATAAATGTCTACTTAAACATCATTATTTGTATTTAAATGTATGATTTTACTACAAAAGCACTAATACCAGGCAAGAACAAACTTAAGTGAAAACCTTCCCATGGGACAGTAGAGAGTTCAAGGCTCTCCAATCAGTCTATAGTTGTGATGTTCAATTTGTAGTACTTCCCTATGTCCACTTTATGTAAAAAACAACAACACAATTATACAATGTAATTAAAAATTGTCATCCATAAACCAGTGCAATTTCCAGCACAATCACGCAACACCAACAGAAATGCTCACAGTTTTTTTGGTCAGACACAGAAAATGTACCTTAATTTAGTAGTGACATGTGGTAGATAACTAGTGTCGACAATTAGTGTAGTATAGTGCTATCAAGGGAACCGCAAAATGTTGATCTTAGGAAACAGGGGAAAAGCTGATTTTAAAAGGAGGAGATGAAAGCAGATGAACGATGGGCATGGCTTTAACAGCTGTGGCCCAAGAAGTAGTTTGCACTACAACAGATAAAGTGTCAATCAAGGGATGGCATGTGGGACACACTCTCACACTTCTTTAACACATTAATTTGCTGCAGGTTGAAGCCCTTTTCCATGACCTTTAAAATACCATGCTATGAAACAGAAGTGGCCTTGTCCCCTTTTCACTCACTTCTAACTCTAAAAAGCACTGCATAAATTCTTCTACAGTCCTAGTGCAGATCAGTCCCAATGCATGGAATGGGTCAGATTCCATTGACAGAGCTAGAAGCCTAAGATGCAATCCGATGCTTTGATGTTACTGCACAACAGAACGTAGTGTTGGTCTTATTTTATTGTTCATAGATATATTAACTAGAGTTCCCACCAAAAATCCATCCAAAGCAATTTTAAGAACATGTGTGTGTGTGTGTGTGTGTGTGTGTGTGTGTGTGCGTGTGTGTGTGCGTGTGTTCATGTGTGCAAGTGGTGGCGGGGAGGTAAGGTAAAAGGCAAAATACCTGAGGAATATCAAGAAATGTTGAACAATCCCTATCTAAATCACCTTCCCCCACCCATTGATGGGGCTGCTACCCTAACAACAGACGTGAGGAAGGAAAGAACTGAGGTCCCTTTCTCCTTCCCCGCTTTGGTTTCCCCAGGACTACGAAGGTAGCAGTACTCCAGGTCCCACAGAGGAGAAAGACCTTTCCTCCCACTGCCAGAGCAGCAGCCTGATAAATTGGTGTGAGTAGGGAAGGGGTTTTAATGGTGGGTGAATGGGAGAAAGAATATGTGTTCTTCCATGGCTCAGATTCAAGCCAAGAGAAGATTTCATAGTCTTGTTGTGGTCACCCCAAATTTAAGACGAGCATTACTTAGTTTGTTTGTTTTTTAAGCTGTATATTGCCTTGGGGCTGTCATGCATGCTTAAATAAATGAATGAATAAATAACGACTTGTCAAAGACCATATCTTAAGCCAAGGAAGCACAAATTTTGGTAACTGCACTGTATATATTTTGCTGACTGTCCTTTGAAAAAAATGCAAGGAAATTCAGGGGAAGCCCAAAGTGTTTCCATAAGATTAAAGAAACTGGAAATTATGAAACTATCTTATACAACGTCAGATTATCTGTCCATCTAACACAGTATTTCTATGGTTGGCAGCCTGGCAGTAGTTTCAGGCAGAGGTCTTTCTCATCACCTGTTACACAGTCTTTTTTAACTGGAGATGCAAAACAAACACTCTCAACACTGACTTAAGGTCTCTCTCCAAATGTCATATAGTTAGGACTCTAGACATTGCTAGTATATTATAGCCTTTTCATAACAAGCAGGCTTAAACCTAAATTATACCAATAGTTTGACTTTACTTGCTGTAGTGGCACTTTCTATTCTGAACATATGGAACAAATCCATAGGGTCTAGAATGGAAGAACGTATATTTGATGTAGATAGAAAACAGCACATGTTGTCGATAAGGGTGAAAAAACCCCACACAAGCACGAACTGAAATCCTAGAAACAGATTATGAAGTACCTAAGGGTGCGATCCTGTACATGTTTACAGAAGGTGGAAAAGTCCTAGGTTTCCCAGTATTCTACAGCCATCAACACTAGGGGCCTTGCTAGACCTACCTGATAATCCGGTGGGGAGTCGGGGCGAGGCCGGGCTACAGCTAGTGCGGGCCGTCGCCCTTTTCTACATGTAACATGTGACGGGGAAAGGGAAAGCCCCGTCGCGTCCTCCATTTTTTTTTAATTAAAGGGCCATGTGCACAGGAGCGCACCAACGGAAATGTAAGTTTTTTTAAAAAAAATAAAGGGTTCCCCGCTCCCCCTGCCCCTGATTTCCGCTCCACAATGTCTGATGCCCACCCTGCCCACTCGCTCGTCCTCCCCCCACTCGCCATGTCCGCCCCCACTCGCTCGCCCGTCCCCGCTCGCCATGTCCGCCCCCCACTCGCTAGCCCATCCCCGATCTCCTTGCCCTGGCCCCGTTCTTCTTCCCCCCATCTGCCATGTCTGATGCCCCCCCGCCCACTCGCCAGCCCACTCACCATGCTCACCCGATCACCTGCCTGCCATGTCCGATGCCCCTCTGCGCGCCCCCCGTCCGTGATCTCCCCACCCTGGCTCCGCTCTTCCCCCCATCTCTCCTGCCGGGTCCGCTCTTTCCCATCTCCCCCCCGTGATTTCCCCCCCCCAGCCCGATGCGTGTCAGCGAGCAGCCGCGAAAAGCCACGGAAGTAGCTAGACCTACTACTGCGGAAAAGCCGGGCCATAAGCAGATCCGGTTATCCCGGGTCAAGGGAGGATTTAGCCCAGCCTGACCTCGGGATCCCCTGTGCGTCGTCTGCACACACAGCAGGGAGCCCGGGCCTCACACTGGGCTAAGTCCTCATCTAGCAATGGCCTAGGAGTCATAGGTCATTGTTTTTTTCTATCTAAACTCGCCTAGGATTGCACCCTAGGAATTGTTCATGGAGAAGCTATCAAGGAAGAAGGAAAAGCCTGTAATTATGATGAAAAACTGATGGGGTTCTAGACAGGAACAAAGGCTAAAGAAAAGGATATCAATATCCAGTATTAGAGAAACCATCACATTTAAATAGCTTGCTACATTCAGTGAGGAAAGCAAGGAAGGTGAGGGAAAGTACATGAGGCTAAGACCTCTTCTTCATTTCACCATGTGAAGAAGGGTGTGTGTAGTGGTAACATCTAAACAGGACCCAATTTAATGGTTGTTCATGGGTGATCCTTTGGCATGATGACCAAAATAGACCAAATTTGCATGTGAAGTTTTTGGCAGTCATTATATGTCATTATATTTTCCTCCCAATATAGCCCGGCTGAAAATGTACAAGTTCATAGCCTAATTCTAATGTAGCATCCCATGGGCTGGTCAAGAAGACAGCCATCACATTTGAACCTGGACTGTCCACCCAAGTTTATATTTGGTAAATAAGGAACTACTTTCCTCTTAAGGACAATCAGGTTAGTTCCTTTCATAATCCAATTTCTGTGAAGTACATTGGGTATAATGTTGAAATCAGATTGGAAAACTCCCATTGACATCAATGGAGTCTGGACTATGCTTAAAATCTTTTTGATAGATTGACCTAAGGGCTTTGTCTTACTGTCTTCCCATTTGTACAGAGTCCATATACTAGGAACAAGTAATATAAAATTCAGTGCTGCAGTGAATATTTGTGATGTATGATTTTTTGTTGCAAAACCTGCCATTTCAGAGACTGGTTCATGTGATCATCATAGGCTAAACAAGTCATGGTGCCTTGTTTAAGCTGAGACACTGGTCAGGTGCGATTTACATAATCATCAACCATGCCTTGTTGTATCATCTGAACCTGAGTGCCCTGGCTTGTTTGAGGAGGAAAGGACTTAAAAAAAAAAAAAACCATGGGGTGTTGTTGGATTATTTGAGTGTTGCTTCCTCCACAAACAATCCATGCCACCTAGGCTGGATGACATGACAACCTTCGACTGGGTGAGTGATTATGTAAATCGTGCCCGGCACACACCATGGCTTAAACAAGCCACCATTGCTTATTAAGCATATGATTGTGTGAACCAGGTCACTGAGGAGGTTAACAAGAACGCTCCTAACCTCACACTGTCCCACAAATTTTTCACAGCCAATGTTCCCCAGTCTAAACGCATCACGTTTTATTTTATTTATTTATTTTAAAAAACTTGAAAGGACATTGCTTGCACACTTTTCCGTCCCACATCTGTGTGCTGATGAACACAAATGCCTGGCTTTAAACACTATTTGTGGAATTAAAATATTCATTCTTAAAATCTGTTGCTCTGCACTAATGCACATGAAAAGATTTTATACCCTCATTGCTGCATGCTTGTATATGTAAATGCCTGGTTCAAAAAAGAAAAAGAAAAAGAAAAAAAGAATCTGTAAATCTGTCCTGTGAACATTTTTCATGTTTTTAACTGCTTCCTGAAAAGTCACTAAAATGGGGGGAGGAGAGGATTTTAAAAGATGCACAGAAATTATCATGTCAGTCAGACCCCTCATTCAGCTGAGCTCTAATAACACTTACAGTACATATGCCACCATATTTCATATTTCTCTCTTTGCAAATAGCAGAGTACAGATGGGTGCAGAATTGTATTAGTTGGCTTTACAGAAGGCAACTTCATCCTGCTATCTGTCAGTTGCATTCCCCCATAACAGCTTACTCCAATTTAACAGACAGGTGCACAGACAAGTGCTGATGCAGCTGGCTCTGTGGTGGCAAAAAGGGTTTAAGGATGGTGCGTGCGTGCTCTTCTCAACATGTTTCCACCAACCCATTTCTCTGCTGCATAGTGGCTTTGAACATTGATGCTATCTTGCATTTGACAAGAGTAAATGTTGACAATTCAGTAGCATCCATCCTATGCCACTCCATTGTCACCAACATCCTGGTGAAGTTCACAAAGTTGGCACAGCTTTGATACTGCACTAGCATGGCAGTCCTTGTGCCCCGTAGTACACATTAATTTCCCAACACAGAGGGCCTGTTCAGACAACATGTTAAGCCATGGTTAGGCCGTTAACTCTTTTGCACCAATGGCTAGTGAACTTGTTTAAACCATGATTATGTAGCCATCATGGTTAGGAATGGTTCACATGCTAAGCCATAATGTTTAGTTCAAAATGCTTAACCACCGTGGCTTAATGTGTCGTCTGAACAGGATCAGAATCTCAAAGGACTGCACTGTAAAAGAGTCAAAGCTCATCCTAAAACTTTTATATTGTATTTTATATCATGTTTTTATACTGTTTGTTTTATACTTTGAATGGTTTTAATTTTTGTGAACCGCCCAGGGAGCTTCGGCTATTGGGTGGTATAAAATGCAATAAATAAATAAATAAATAATAAAACTCACCACATCTTTTTTTTTTTTTTAAAGAAAATTAACTGTTTGCATTTGCAAAGAGGCATATATTTTAGGCCCTAAGGCTTTGCAGGCTGAAAGGAACATGTTACACCAATAAATCCTCTTTTGGATCAGTTATAACAGTGTGATCAAATCTACACATTATGATGTTATTCAATCATGGCATTTCTATTGAACTGACAGAGCACACAAACGGTTTGATTTACTTTAGGAATCAGGAGGCTGTGTTGAATCAGAGTGAAATGAAGATAGTGCTAGTAGTATGGCTGTGGAGAAACAGCGATTCGACCAAAAATTCCTGAAACTGATCAAGTAATCTATATAAGAATACCCTTACTCTACTAGAGATCTATCAGACCAATTGTGCTCATTTTTCTAAAAAAAAGCAACACCCCAAAACCCTGAAGCTCAAGCAGTGTAGACATGCAGAAAACTGTGAAAGTTTTAAAAAGCTCAAAGCTTGAGCTTTCATAGCCAAACAGTATATTTCCGCACCCTGCTCCCATGTGCACAAAAACACAAAGGTGAGGATGGAGAGGAAGTGAGTCAAGCCCACTCTTGGAGAGGCCATTTTCAGCTGTGTAAAGTATTTATGTTTATATTGATCTGATTTTATCTGTACGGCAGCCTGAGATCCCGGTGATAATAGGGCGGAATACAAATGTTTTAATAAATAAATAAAAATAAATAAATTGGTGGCAGGGATGGTGGTGGAGGTGGCAACGAACACTCTGAGGTGGCAGTGGAGGAAATGAAGCAGCCCTAGGAAAAGCTTTAAAATGTGGGGGAAGAGGGAAGGAGGTGGGCTTGAGGCCTGAAGGGAAGAAATGAGTTCTGTTCAGGGGTGACAAAGTGAGGGCCAAAAGTCCTCAGTTGCATTGATGGAAAATAACCTCCACACAGGTTCTGGAGGACAGACATAGCGGGAGTCAAGGAACAGTATGTTTAGCCCTCAGACTACTGGTGCTCATGGTGGCATGGCTCTACACTAGTCTGAAGAGGAATGTAATAACATAAGAAGAGCCATGCTGGATCAGACCAAGGATCCATCTAGTTCAGGACTCTGTTTTCACAGTGGCCAACCTGTTGACAACCAGGAACAGTTTCATGACCCATGACACAACTTTGTTCCTCCAAATGATTTCTCTGATCCTCAGCACATTGAAATCAGTGGGACTTATTTCTGATTAGATATATATAGGATTGCACTCTTAACCTTTGATTCCATCCCATCCTCCAAACAGGATGGAACTATTTTTAAACCTTTGGGTCTGCTTTTGGATAAAGCATCTGTGGGCTTTCTGGCAAGACATTCTTCTAAAAAGGAAGAGATGAAAATGTGACAAAAAAAGTCCTCCCCTAATAGTTTAGGTACAAAAATAGGATTGCATGGAGCAGTACACTGTGATATTAACAGTGCACTTGTCATATAAAATGATCTGCTGGGGAAACTTTTTAAACAGTAAAATGTGTGTTCTTCTGTAGATAACGTTGTCCATTATAATGGTGCCCCCCCCATGACTCCCAATTAGCCATTTTTTAAAATGGTGGCAACCATTTTGAATTTCCCAAAATTTAAAAAGCACCTCAGAACAAAGCTTTCTGGGTAATACAAAATGGCAGCCACTCTCTTTCTCATCTTCAATTTGATACTGCTCTAACTAAAAGAGAACAAGTTCAATGTCCCATCAAGAATCCTATTTGGAATTATCTCCTTTGTTAATACATAACAGAAAATATTCAGGGCATTGTTAAAGAAGAAGATAATCTTAGAGAATGGTCTTTAGAAGAATCCTAGTGGTAAGATTGCTGGTATGGAGAAGGCAATAAAGCTGAGAAAAAGAGAGATTCAGTAAACAAATAGAACTCAAAATTGTCAATACATATTAGATGAGACTAAAGGCATTTTTGTTTTACCTTTTAGAGCAATGTAATTTTGTGGGAGTGGCCAGCATTACTATCACCTACGGGGAAGAGAATTCAATCTCTCACTGCTGGAGAGGAATGCTATTTACTGACTAAGAAGTCTGCCTGCTGGCAAGGTTAGCAGCATTATTTTTGTACATAATGTGCATAATTAATGCTTGTGTGTTTGGACAATTTTGCGCTGCAAATAAAACTGTGGTCTTTGCTTGCCAGAATCCATAATAGTGAATCACTTGGAGCAGAAGCTTGGGAGAGAATGTGAAAATAAAACCTATCAGTATAAAAAGAGAGGGTGGGGGATGTAAGAAGTGATTCTGAGGTTTTTTTTTTCCAAAGAGGGGGAACTGGATTCGAGAGACAAACAGTAGGTTATATCCTGCTTTTATATATTGCAAGAATAGCCTAATATAGTTTAACGCTTCTCTAAATAATATTCTTGATAAAACCTTCAGAAGTAAAAACGTGCCAATAGTCTCAATTTTAT
The DNA here is from genome assembly GCF_023053635.1 of Elgaria multicarinata webbii. Taxonomy (NCBI): domain Eukaryota; kingdom Metazoa; phylum Chordata; class Lepidosauria; order Squamata; family Anguidae; genus Elgaria; species Elgaria multicarinata. The sequence goes on along the minus strand of NC_086172.1, from coordinate 142,232,031 downwards.
CTGTGCACATCCTTAATTTAGTGTATATAATTTGATGTCTTACATTTCAAATTCATGAGCACTTAGGTGCATTGACTTTCAAAGAGTATAAAGTTCAGTTTTAATATTTATATTAATCTTCCACTTTGCTTTTAAATGGTTTTGCAGATTTTGCACATGTGCACACGTTCTTTTACGCAAAAAGAAGCTTTGTTAAACTGTATAATTACATTCGTGGTTTTGAAAATATATAACATCACTTATCTAGAAAAAAGAAAACCCAGGGGTTCGCAAAATAGATTTGGGGAATTCTTGGAAATGTAAAGACAACAAAAGAGAATAGGAAAAGCATTTAGAAAGTGAACTGTTCCCAAATTTATTTTCATCTTCATTGTTATCACTTAAATTGCAATCAGCGTATCGGATACTCTTAGCAAGATTCCTAGTTTTAAGGACTCTTCATTGACTCTTTATGATTTTAAAAACTGGGGTGCTGGCTACATTTGCAAGGTAGGTAGGTTCATCAACATTTGATGAAGGCTATACATTTCTGCAAGTGTATTGTTAAAATATTCCAAACACAAAGTCTTACGGGATTCTCTCCCCCACTCCCCCAGGAGATCTCCAGTTCTTTTTTTACTTGCAGGGGTCAAACATGCCATATTTCCCATCAACTCTTCAGGCATACCTACTCTACTATCAAAAGAATCTTGATTTACCCTACATAATCGCTTCATCATTATTTCAGTTAACCAATAAATTTACCAAGATGAACTGCCCGTATTACAGTCATAAGAGACATACTGTAGTCTGTCCTAACTACAAAAGTTCTTTATTAAAGCTGTTGGTATCTCTGCTAGCATAGCAGAACTAATACAATTTCACTTTTTCTTTGTATCTCTAATGGTTTCCCATTATGCTGATAAGTGGGCAGCCATTCCGCTTCTTCTCTTATTGATATAGCTGCAAAGAGGAATTAGATTTCACCATTTATGTAACAGAGATTAATTGATTAGATTATTAATTAAATATTCCATTAAATCTTCCCGTCTCTCTCTTTCTCGTTTTCTTTTTTTAAAGCAGAGTAACTCCTAAGGGTTTCCCCCCCCTTGAAATAATAAATAAGATAACGCATAACTAAACATTGCATCTAATCTGGTGTGGGATAATTGATCAACTAGGATGCATTATTAAGAAAGACAGAATCATAACTCATGTCCCTCAAAAATATTCTTTGAACATCCCCCTCCCCTTATTTTCTGCAATCGTTGTCAAGGTGTTTCCCTCGTGTCAAAAACCTGCAGTCATATACTGCTAAATTTAACTAGATATTATTAAGTAAATACAAATATACATCGATAGATTGCCATGTGTGATTAAGCTTTACTAGTTTAGACATGAACTAAAACTTCCATCTATACAATGCTTCAGATATATGGACTGAAAATAAAAACAGCAAATGGCCTTTTAGGTAACCCATAATTAACAGCAATTTTGAGCTGTATTTTCAGGGAAACTACCCATGGGATGTATTTGCTACCTGTTTGACCTTCACGATTGTGAGTCCTTGGCAGTGTCAGTGACCCTCTGAACTGAATTCAAAACTAATCTCTAGCAGAAAAAGAGAAACAGAATTCATGCAAATCATATTAATTCCAACATTTCCCCAGTGAGCTGGGTATAAACTACAGCCTAATTAAATATTTTTTAACGATGTGAGTAATTTTTGCCAAGGGGCGGATTCAGGGGAAAATTTAATATGAGATCACAAAAGCTGTTCCCAGCGTTGATTCTGTAAATTAATGACTATCTGCCTTATGATAAAAACATGCTGCCAAGAATGAAAATGAAGTCAGCAAAGCTTGCTCTATTTGTCTAACAACCAAATATACAGGATGCAAAAGTTTAAAGGATATGAAAAATTTCCATTGTCTGTGTGTGATGTGCTCATGATAGAGACACACAATGCTGACAGCACAAAGCTGAACTATATTTTCTGATGCTACAGCTTCTTTTGGTTATTACTATCGTAGTCCAACACAATATTATTGACTTAAGTAAACCTGTGTCAAGCATCTAGAAGACAATTTGAATGAAGTAATTAACTGTTTGCATATTTCTATGTCTTGCTAGATGCTTTGTGAACACCTTTTAAGGCAGCACAACAACAAACCTTGGACACTCAAGTGTGAAGTAGCCCCATTGATTCCAAATGTTAACAAACCAAAAATTAGAGGGTTAATGACTTCACTGGGGCTGTGCCATAGTAAGCAATTCAAAGAATGCAATCTGTATCCCATTTCTACCAATTTATTCATCTGTCTATCACTACTATCACTAGGTACTTATACGTAGCCTTCATCAGTATAGTATCTTGATATCTCAAGTGCTCATTTGAAAAGAACTCTCTTGCTATTTTCTCCTCCTGATAATAACATATGCATAACTAATGAGCCCATGATCAGCAAAAGGAAAACTGGCATAAAGGGGCAGACAAACTGCTTTGTCTAAATTTTCATTTTATCATAATCTGGAAATTAAGTGGCATATGGTATGTGATTGTGAGACTAATTTTAAAAATATACAGTAGATCCATCTGAGCTGTGCTTTTATAACATCTAAGTTCTTGTGACTGTTTTAGGAAGCATTCATTAAGAGGCAGCGTGCCAGATGCTAATAGAATAAAATAAAATAAAAAAATGATGTTGATTGCTTTGAATTTAACCAGTGAAAGATTGGTCTCTTTTTCTGGTTTTTAGACAATAACAATATAAAGTGCCAACCAGATGAAATATGTGAGCGAGGATTTTGGTAGTGACCTGGTCAGAAAGGCAATGCAACAAAAAGGATAGCTAGTCTGTTTATTTTAATTTGTTTCAGTGTGGGCCATAGAGAACGAATTTATAGCCTTTCAATTAAAAGGTCATTCTCCGTTAAACAGCATACTATTGCCTCATTATAATCATAAAATTAGCAAGCAAAGACTGGCGTGAGGAATATAGAAAAGCCACTCATAAGAGTTGAGAAGGTGTGTGGGAAGGGGGGGGGGAGACTTTTGCATCTAAGCTACTACACAACATTGTTAAGGAGTTGTTTCTGCTTCTTTCGGCAGTGGTCAAGTTAGGTTTCCTCATAACCCTTGTGCTTGACAGAACCAGCAATACTCCTCTGATCAAAGCTGATTTTTTTATATAATGAAATGAGGCTGAAGTGAGGCGCAGATTGGCGGAGCAATGGAGGTAAGCAGAAATGTTTTTCTGCAACAGTAGCACAAAGAAAATTAAAACTCTTACACAACTGCTCATCAACATGGCTACTACCAGCATCGGTCCAAGACATTGTTCTGCCTGAAGCAGAGCTCCAGTGGGAACATTCCTAACACTTCACAAGTCAGGCTGCATTATTGAGACTACAATTCCTGACTTCATCTACACACACACACACACACACACACACACACACACACATTCATATACCTGTCATAGCGCTGCCTGAAGTGGGTTGCTTCACTCTGCTGCATGGTAGGGACGCTCCCGGGCACTGTCATAAAGTGAATAAGCTGGCAGTGCCTAGCTTCACAGAAAATTCTAGGGAAATGTGAAGGCAAGCTGTTTTTGTGGGCCAGCTGTTCTTAATGTGAAATTAACATATAAAGAAGGGCAAGAAGTGAAGAACAGAGGGTAGGATCCAATGCTTGCTGCTCTGCTTACGCAATTGACATAATGCTAGTGCAAGTGCCCCCTACAGCAACACCAATAGTGTGAGGTAGTGCAACAGGTTTCCTTGGAAAAGCTGTCATACTAGCTTATGCTATTGGCATTGTGTTAAGAGTTGTTTATGCAACCGCTACAGCAATTACGTAAGCGGAGCAGCAGCACTGGATTCCGCCCATAAAACACAACCATGGCTGTAGCTACAAGCTATATATATTATGAATATTTTCTTTTAAAAATACACCATGGCCAATGCTTTGGTAGTTCTTAAAGACCATTGACCCAGATTGTACAGACAGCCTTATGAACCCTTTCCCCCAATTACACTGAACTTCCTGCAGCACATGAAAAAGAAAAAAACTTATGCCCAAAGATAGATAGATACACACACACACACACAGAGTATATATATAATCTTTTTAATTAAAGTTGTTTCAAATTCTTTTTTTCAGCCTGGGAAACACAGTCTGTCCTTGGGGGACATTAATGAATGTTGCTAAGAGCGGGTTCCATTTAAAAAGTGCAAAGAAGAGACAATTGTGAGGAAAAATAAGGCAAGATAATCTTCATAAGGAACAACCCAAGTTTTAGGCAAAAGTAGAGCTTGTGGTCATGTACTATCTACTGACACCTGTATTAACTGCAGGCAAACAATTTCCCACTCCCGGAGAATTCCTCTCTCCTTGAGTTACCTTGTATTAAGCACCCATTATAAAATAACATTTTGAAGACCTGATATAGCTGCCAGGCAGCTGCATCTGGCCTGCATTGCCGTGTACTGATAGTCTGAAAGACTTGGAAGTAGCAAATGGAAACTCTGTAGGCTTTGTAATATGAATAAACCCATGTTTATTCAAAGTAACCACAAGATAATAGTCTGTGTTTAAACATTTCTTCCTTAATTATATACCCAGAACAAAGATGGTTTCCTGACATACACAGATTGGACAGTATGAATAATGCAAATCTTTAAAACCTATTTTCTTTTTAAAAAGTGGTTTTCTAGAGATTCAGAAGTGGTAGAAAGCAGCAAATTGGGTGTGTAGCAGTTGCGAAAATAATAATAATAATAATAATAATAATAATAATAATAATAATAATAATTTTATTTATTACCCGCCTCTCCCTCTGGATCCAGGCGGGGAGCAACACCAAAAACAATATAATACATAAAATTAGTTAAAGGAGCATATAAAACCAATATAATATTAAAATAACATTCACAGAGTCTTAAAATTCTTAGGTTTAAAAATCATCTGGGTAGGTCTGCCGGAAGAGACTAGTCAGTGTTATACTGTCTAGTCAGAAAGCACATTGTCAAAAAGTACATGAGCATGACCAGCTTCAAAAGTCTCCAGGGCCTGTCAAAACGAGAAATATGCCAATAAATTGAAGGGAATTTGAGATAGGCTGTAAAAGATTAAGAGACTGGAGTGACTGATTTATGAGCAAAGATTAAAATCTACATTGCAACTTACACATCTGCCTAATGATAACCACAAAAATGAGAGGCAGACCTGATGTAGAAGTGCACGCATCTGCTTTAAACTGGCTGGAGATTTCCCTCTTTGGAAGGAGAATTTTCCATGAATATCCTGTTGCTGACGTTAGTTCAGTTAGTGCTGCTAGATGCAATTATGTATGAACACCTTAGCATTCATTGTAATTCTATAGATTTCACTTTCCCATCTAAGCTTTTTGTAAACACCAAGTGGAAAGAGAGCATTGTCTCTCAATGCCGACAGTTACTTGTACAGTTTGACTGAAAAGTGAAACCTTCTTTCACATAATTCATGCTGAGAAATTCATGGTCATTCATTAAATGGTATGCGGAGAAGGTTTTAAAATCCCCTTCCACAGAGAAATAAAAAGATCCAGAGCCCACATGCTACAGCCTCGATCCTCCCCATAAAACTCTAAATCCAATCCAATGCTCAGGAAAGTTTTTGAAGGCAGCACCATTAGTTAGTACTGCATTTCCTTACCATGATAGAAATGCAATTGGCAGGTATAAATGGTGTACTAAAACTAATTTGATTAATATAAGCAGAGCCTGTGTTATTTTTTTAACAGTTGATTTTAAATTGTTGGAAGGTGCCTGTACTTTATACTACATTACATTACATTTGAGATCTGTTGGAGGAGCCCTCCTCCACATCCCACCAACACAAGACATATACTATGGTGGGACATGGGAGAGGGCTTTCTCTGTTGAGGCACCCCGACTGTGGAATGCCCTCCCCTTGGAGGCCCGACTGGCGCCAACGCTGACTTTATTCCGGCGCCAAGTAAAAACATGGCTTTTTAACAAAGCCTTTAATGTTAAATTAACCAAGCTCGCACATTGTTTAAACTGTTTTAATTGGTTGACTGCTTTAAAATTCTGTACTGGTTTTAGCTTGATTAATGGTTTAACTTGTTTTAGCTGTGTACATTTATTGTTTTATATTGTATAATTTTATCTGTACGCCGCCCTGAGATCTTAATGATATAGGGCGGGATACAAATGTTTTAAATAAATAAATTAATTTATTATATTTATACACCTTTTTTTCCTCTTGCAAGGAAATGTATACTGGCAGAAATCGGCAGAAATCAGAGGTTGTTTGCTGTGTCCATTGTAATGTCCCATCTGTCTTTATTTTGTAAGAATGCAAGATAAAGAGTTCTCTGATGTAAACTGGCCACACAAAAGGAACACATGACTTCAGGAAACGTTCTTATCTCAATAGAATGCGAAAGGGAAATAAGTGGTGTGAATAATCCAGCTGGAAAGGCTTGGGCCTGCGGCAGGATGGGGGACTTCATGTGGATGATGTCTGCTATGGATTATTTGCAGTGGTTAATTCACTAACATTGCCATACCATCTTACCTGGAAGTAAGAGCCTCTAAAGTTAGTGGGACTTAGCTCTCAGTATGCAGGCACTGGCTTGCACTGGATAGGTAAATATATCAGCTTAGGTTGATATACCAACTACATCCTTATCTGGACAGAGATAGCCTAGCTACAGTTATCCATGCTCTGATAACCTCTTGTTTGGATTACTGCAATGCGTTATACGTGGGGCTGCCTTTGAAAATGGTCCAGAAACTTCAGCTGGTACAAAACAGGGACTGGCCAGCGAGATCACATTACGTCAGTCCTTCTACTACTTCATTGGCTGCCAATCCAGGTCCAGGCCCAATTCAAAGTGATGCTATTGACATTTAAAGCCCTAAACGGTTTGGGGCCAGGGTATTTGAAGGAACGCCTCCCCCCATATGTACCTGCCCGGACCTTAAGATCATCTACAGGGGCCCTTCTCCGTGAGCCCCTGTCGAAGGAAGTGAGGCAGGTGGCTACTAGGAGGAGGGCTTTCTCCGCTGTGGCACCCCGGTTGTGGAATGAGCTCCCCAGAGAGGTCCGCCTGGCGCCTACACTGTACTCCTTTTGTTGCCAGCTGAAGACCTTTTTATTTTCTCAGTATTTTAACACTTAATTTTAACTTAAATTTAAATTTACTGTTTTAACTCTGTATTTTAATTTTATATCAATTTTGCTCCGTGGTTTTTATCCTGGTTGTGCTTTTTATACTGTATTTTGTATTTGTGCTTTTAACCTGTTGGTTGTTTTGTTATGGTTTTAATTTTTGTGAACCGCCCAGAGAGCTTCGGCTATTGGGCGGTATAAAAATGTAATAAATAAATAAATACTGAAATACTAATATCATCATTAGTGTGTGTGCGCACGCACACACACACAGGTGTAGCAGTCACTTCCCTGTGATGAAATCCTACTTGGAAATTGTGTGTGACTTAGGTAGAGCCAATCATGTGTATCTCTCCTACCCCATTGTCCCCACCAATTTGGTTGCTTAGCACAGTCAGATCATATCACCTCAAAAAGGAACACACATAAGAACAGAAGAAGAGCCATACTGGATCAAACCAAGGGTCCACCTAGCCCAGCATTCTGTTCACACAGTGGCCAGTCAGATGTCAATCGGAGACCCACAAGCAAGACTTGAGCACAACAGCACCCTCCCACCCATGTTCTCCAGCAATTAGTGTAATCAGGCTCGCTACATCTGATTAATGGAGGAAGCATATAGCCATCAGGATTAGTAGCCATTGATAGCCTTCTCCTTCAGGAATCTATCCATCTCCCTTTTAAAGCCATCCAAATTAGTGTCCATCACCTTGTGGTAGTGAATTCCATAGTTTAACTATGTGCTGTGTGAAGAAGTACTTCTTTTATCCGTCCTGAATCTCCCACCAATCAGCTTCATGGAATAACCCTGGGTTCTATTATTATGAGAGAAGGAGAAAAATGTCTCCCTATCCACATTTTCCACAACAAGCATAATTGCTTATCATGTCTCCCATTATTCACCAGCTTCCCCCATAGGGGAGCTGCTCCACCCCTTTGATAATTTTAGTTGCCCTTTTCTGCACTTTTTCCACCTCTGTGATGTCTTTTTTTAGGTATGGTGACCAGAACTGTACACAGTATTCTAAGTGTGGCCACACCATAGATTTATATAAAGGTCATGTGATATTGGCAGTTTTATTCTCAATTCCTTTCCAGTGTGTGTGTGTGTGTGTCTGAAGGGGGCCTAACTATGTTAATTTAAAATCTTCTGAGTGAAGCTTAACTTACATTAGGGCCAGGCATCATAAAGTAAGGAATCTGCACTGCAATCAACTCCTTGTGAATTGAACATTCTGCAATGCAGTGAGGAATTCATCTCATTTCATTTAGTTGCATACAGGATTCTGTGAACTTTCAATCCTCAGAGCTAGTTCAGGAATTAATAAATAATAGTGAATGTATAAAGAGTCATTCATGATTTCGAATGTCTCCATCACAGACACATTCAAAGCAAGGACTCATTGATCCTCCCTAATTCAGATAAGGACGCATTTATAACCCTAATGATGCATATTTTGTCTAAATTTTATCATTGAAATTACTATCACTTTTGCTGGGTAGAAAAAAAAACTAGATGCATGCCACTAGCATGTAAAACATGGATGTTACAAGCAGAAGAGCTGCGGAGTCTCCCATTTAAATCAATAGGAAATGTATAGGGTATGAACTTTTTAAAAATTTGATTACCAAATGGAGACATTTTGTCCAGTCTGTCTCAAATTTAGCATGCCCTTAAGGAGGGTGTAGTAGAGCAGGTGAACATTTTATGCCATCTGGAAGGAAAACACCAAAATTACAAGCAGCAGAAGAGCTGGTGAGTCTCTCATAGAAATCAATGAAAAAAACACAAAAATGAATGAGAATAACTAAACAAATGAACTAATTTTTATTTACTTATGAAGCTGAATGAAAAATGAATCACAAACTGAATTAAATTATGCTAGTGAAAATGAATGCAGTAATTAAAGTTTTTTTTTCTTGTAGAGCTCTGCTGTTTTCACAGCCATTTCCTGCAAATGACAGAGATTAGATGAATATATGGAACTGTCTTGTATCAGGTAAGACCACTGATTCACCTAACTCAGTAGTGTCTATTCTAACAGACAGTGGCTCCTTAGATCTTTCCCATCATCTCTTAGGGTGGCCACCTACACATTGCAAAAAGAGGATATGCACCACCAAAAGAAAGGAGGACAGTAGTTGGTAATGACGACTAAGCGGAACAAATCCCTTCCTCCTTTAGCCTGTCACATACCCAGAAAAAACTCCAGCAGCCTAAACCTAACTGTGTTTCATTCTGAAATATGCCCTGCTGTTTTTCTGAGATCTACTGTCTAGGATTGCAGCCTTAGTGGTAATTACTGAGGTTAAAAAGTAAAAGGGGAAATGGGGGCTCTTGAGGGGAATTCTTCAACACTCTGATGATCTTAGGCTCCTCCTCAAACACACAGCAAAGATTAGGGAGATTCTTACAATGAGATGAGATGGCCACAGGTGGTTTCTCTCCTGCAAACTAGCAGATGCTGGTTCAGTGCATGGATTGAAGCTTCAAATGCATGCCCCTTGGAAGCAATGCACACTCCTCCATTCTTTTGTCCCTCTCTTTCCTCCCCAATCAACCCTGATGGTACACAATGGCTGCACCATCCATATCCATATCCATATCTATCTATCTATCCATCCATCAATCCATCCATCCATCCATCTATCCTATCCACAACAGCTAGCAATCCAGCCATGGCTACAGCAGCTTGGTGAACTCTGTGGGGGGGGGGTGACCCCTAAAAAACAAATCACAGTTCTATACACATTATTCCATTGGAATCACAGAATTTTAACAAACGGATCTGTTAAAATTCATTAGGATCTCATCAAATAGAGAACTCTCTGGGGCAGAAGAGGAGACTTGGCCATTCAACAGTTGCACCTGATCCTTTAGCTGGAGGTGCTGGGGATTGAACCTGAGGCTTTTGTAGGCAAAGAATGTGCTCTGTCACTGAGCTATGGAGCCTCTCCATCATCCCAACCACTGTCGGAACCATCAGGCCTGCCTTACATACCTTATACCCTCCCCCTCCACAAGTCGCTCAACCCCGATGGTTAATGAGTTAGAAACAGAGCAGTGGGCTGGATGATATAATTACAGTGTGTAATATTAGTGTGTTGTGCATTTAAGTATATGCCAACCAAATTAATACTTTGACAATTCTGAAGTTTCTTGGAATATTTATTTAAAGAAAATAGAAGAAGTTTTTTTGGTAAGATAATGAGACTTCAGTGCATGCCATTCTGAAAGTGTTAATTATATTTATTGGTATTTTTCATGAAGGAAGCAAAAAGTGCCTATAAATAGTCTGTAGTTTCTCATTTCTATTTGTTTTATGAAGTGGAGTTTAGAAACATCATCAACATACTTTTTTATTAGCCATAATGGATTGCCAGAGTTACAAGGATGTACAATAAACCTGTTTAAATATTCACTTCTCAGCCATACATTACTGGAAAATTGCTGCAGATTTCACTCATGAATCCAAAGACTAGGCTGTGGGCTCCTTGTTTATTGGCAGAATACAGCATTTGTACTGCAGTGGTGCTGGTGCTGGAAGAGGGGTGCGGAGGAACCAGGCGTGAATCTTTAAACAGGTTTTGCTTTTTCACATCATACTAAATGCAGCAATCCATTATGCATAATAATAAAAGAGTGCATTGGTAATGTTTCAAAATCCCACTCGATAAGCAAATAGAAAGGAAACTCCAACTCCTTAATGCTTTTAGTGATTGTTACTTATGCCTTTTACTTTATAACTAGTGGGGAATAAATCTATTACTATTTTCTTCACATTGCTATAAAAATTTATATAATGGTGTCTGCATTAGACCCATGGAGTATACAGAACACTGTTTCTCTGTCTGCCCCTCTAAGCTATCATCATTTAATCATTCATGCTATCTAGAGTCTTAAGGCAATGAGGACACATGAAATGTATAATATATAGACATTCCTTTACAGCATATTTTGCTGTGTTGCCAAAATACTACATTAGTTTTAAATGAGGCTAGTGTTCCAAATAACATAGCTAATGGACTATTGGTGTTTTACTTAAAGGCGGTTTACGCTGCAATCCTATATCTACTTACATGGGAGCAAGTGATATTGAACTCAGAAGTCTACTTCTGAGTAGACACATAGATGATTAGGTTGTTAAAAATGCAAATATTGCATAGACATTTCCTTCCCAGACCATCATCTTATTTTAAAGTATTACAAATTGGGATTTTACAACTGTGAGAGAGTTTCACAGAAACCTAATTCCAATCAACTCATCATTCTCAGCACCAGTTACATAGTGTCTTAACAGGACATAATAACTGAATGTAAATATGTTGAACCAAATGAGCATGTTAAGGGGAAATTTAGTTAGCACGGAGTGTATTCAGTTGATTGACATCCTACTTTGGCAGGAAACAAAATTGAAATAGAGAGCTATGAAGATGCTTTTCTCCTTGGAAAAGCTTGACCAGTGGTGGCAATAATGCCATAGCAAAAACAGATGATTATCACCCTGAACCACCATGAATGTGGACAAAACATTGCTGAGCAGATTTATTTAACCAGATACATAAACACGTTGTTTGGAGGGGCATCACCCAGCTTCCATCCCCAGGTTATTTGTGAGGTACTTACCCTGATCCATAGAACTGCAAATAAAATAGAAGGCTGCAAATGTTCTGCTGCCCTGACAGAGCACACTTGTCCCTAGGTCCTAGCACCTCCTAACCCATAACAGGTGATCAGGTCTATCAATATCAGGGCTGGTAATCTATTTGGCTGCAGAAAGTGGCTACATAAATGCAGCTATGGCTATACCCAAAATCCAAGGCTATGGTTTACTGTGAGGTATTTTATTGCCACATAGCTCCTCCTACCAATGGGACAGCTTCCCCACCAGCACCCATATGTCCTCAAAATGTGCTCCAGAGGGTCAGAAGATCACCATGTAGAGAAGATTTTGAGGAGGCATGGGGGCCTGTAGTGGGAAGAAAAGAGAGGAAAGTCCCATTGCATGAGGAGAGGCCCACCCATGCTACATTGGATTTCACCCACTATTCTGTATGCGAATAGTTTTGTTCCACAAACAAAATCTATGAAACTGGTTTGTCAAATGCTCACCTGTTTAAAAGTTGGAAATAAAGTAGGGAAAGCAGTATTTCGTCATTGCCCATGGCCCTTGAACACTTTTACTGAGAACCCACAGCTGAGGAAAAGGCTGCTTCCATCTAACGATAGCCTTACTTTATTGTAGCTTTACTTTTCAATAACATCACAGATAACAAACCACAGTAGGACCAGTAAGCTAAAATATTTGTGACTGTATAAAATTGTGATAATGTATTAAACATGCAAAATGCCCATCATTATGACAATTATGTGAGTATATGGAGGGTTCGCATATTGCAAAGAACGCTGAGGTCCTTGTGGGATCTAGGCCAGTGGGCCACCCATGGTCAGGGATGGAAGGGCCTCTTACTACAATACTGTCCCCAGATACAGCACTTAATTTTTCCCTATAGGAGTGAATGGCAATCTCTTAGAGGGGAGAAAGTAAACCACTGGATTGATGAGAGTAGCCAGTTCCCATCATATTCTAGTGTGATGAAGAATCAGAACCAAGATAGATTGGTGGAGATAGAGCCATCTCACCTCTGTAGTGTCTCTGTGTGTCCCCCTTTACTTTGTCCCTTCTAA